>NC_057812.1:285724891-285734303 GCF_018294505.1 Triticum aestivum | reverse complement strand
CGCCGCCTCCTCGCCGCCTCCTCGTCGCCAGCAGCCGCCACGGCCACGGCCCCCTCGCCGGCGAGCTACAGGAGCTCCGGCGTGAACAGTACTCCGGCGCCGCCTCGGGATCCGTGCGCTGGATCTAGATCTGGGGTTGACCCCCTCTCCCCCGAAACCCTAACTCCCAGATTTTTTATGCATTCTTTGACTGCTTGTATCTCCGCAACCGTAGTGCCATTTTGGGCATATTATATATCAAAATCTTCGCCTCGACATGTACATCATTTCATTCCATTGCATCGTTTGCATTTGAGGTCATCTTGATGCCCAAAATTCTGTTAGAAGGAGGCTTCGTGAGTTAAATTGCAGATCCGTTAGTTCATCATGCACTTTTGTCATTTTTGCCATGTTTAATTCGTGCATGATATGCCTGTGCCCCTTTGGGATGAATTGTTAAGCATTTTGTCTTCTTTCCAGAGGTGCCACCCATGCATTTTTAGAATGTGTGTGTTGTCTTGTGCAAGCTTGCGAAGAGAGGTACCTGAGATTGCTGATTTCAGAGACTTGGTGATTTTCACTAAGTCCGGGATATTTTAGTTCATGATGCTATATGTCCAGCTTGTTTCCTGGTGATCCGTGCCTCTTTTGAGGATGATCAGTAAGGGAGTGTTGATATTTATGTTATGCTCTATCCATCCATGTCTTTGTTTACATATGTGGAGTGCCCTAGGTTGACTCAATCGAGCTCAACTTTTGCTTCGTTGTTAATCTGGGCAGATCGTCAACTTGTTTGCGATTTTGCCGATGCTACCATTAGTGTTCCATGCATGCTATGCCTTTGTTCTTGCCATGTGTAGCTAGCACATTGTGCCTTCTTGCTGGTTATATGCTTTCCTTGCCATGACTTTCACCATAGTGAGTGCATCGAGCTCGTTTACATGCCTTCGCGAGTTAAATTTCTGCATGTCTCAGTTTTCACTAAGTCTGAAAACTGATTGTGTTTTAGCTATGTTCGTGTGCCCGTTAATATATTTTGTGATCCCTTTTGGCCCCAGGTCACTTTGGGTGTTTTGCTAAGCTTGTTGAGTAGCTCCATGCCATGTTCTTACTTGTCATGTTCAGGTTTTGTATCATGTTGTTTTGCTGCTCCGAAGAGGGCTTCGTGATCTGAAATTTCAGGCTAGTGTTAATTTCACTAAGTCTGGAATCTGTTTTGCATATTCATTTTTTCCATGCTTGTTTGAACCTCTTAATGGATGAATTTGCCTATGGCTCAGTGCTGGTGTTTTGTTAACCATCTTGTGTACATCACTGCCATTTATTTTGTTTTCATGTTGGGTGGCTGTAGCATGTTCATTTCGTTGCATTTAGGAGCCTACTTGCTGTATATCGCAGATCGGTTCGTTTCGTAAAACGCTCGCCATTTCCAAACCGTAGCTCCGATTCCTATGATCTTTATATCGTTTTCAGGTGATTTCTTCCCCTCTGTCCAGTGGCACACTTGGTTTTCCAAGTTGAGGCCAAGTTCATGCACTTTCTGTCACGTCTTGCATTTTGCATCCCGCATCGCATCCCGCATAGCATACCGTCTTTGCATATTATTGTTGCCCTTGCACGTGGTTGATTGTATCCTTGTTGCTTGTTTGTCTTGTTGGATAGAGCCGCGAGACGAGTTCGCTACCGAGGAGCCCGTTGAGTTTGCTTGTGAGGACCCAGTCAACTTTGACAGCTTTGCAGGCAAGATGATCATACCCTCGAAATCACTACTATCTTTGCTATGCTAGTTTGCTCGCTCTTTTGCTTTGCCACTGCTACGATGCCTACCATTTGCTTGTCAGCCTCCCAATTGCATGATTGAACCTCTAACCCACCATTGTCCTAGCAAACCGTTGATTGGCTATGTTACCGCTTTGCTCAGCCCTTCTTATAGCGTTGTTAGCTGCAGGTGAAGATTGGAGCCGTTCCTTGTTGGAACATTTATTTACTTGTTGGGATATCATTATATTGCTATGTTATCTTAATGCATCTAAATACTTGGTAAAGGGTGGAAGGCTCGGCCTCTCCCCTAGTGTTTTGTTCCACTCTTGCCGCCCTAGTTTCCGTCATATCGGTGTTATGTTCCCGGATTGTTGCGTCCCTTACGCGGTTGGGCTATAATGGGAACCCCTTGATAGTTCGCCTTGATTAAAGCTTCTCCAGCAATGCCCAACATTGGTTTTATCATTTGCCGCCTACCCCCCCTTTTTCCCTTGGGTTTCCGGAGCCCGAGGGTCATCTTTATTTTAGCCCCCACGGGCCAGTGCTCCTCTGAGTGTTGGTCCGAACTAGAGCCCTGTGCAGCGCCACCTCGGGGAAACTCAAGGGTTGGTTTTAGTTGTATGGATTGCTCATCTGAGTGTGCCCTGAGAAAGAGATATGTGCAGCTCCTATCGGGATTTGTCGGCACATTCGGGCGGTGTTGCTGGACTTGTTTTAACCTGTCGAATCATCTTGTTGTACCGAGATACCGAGTCTGATGGTGTGTCTTGGGTGGAGGTCTATTCCTTCGTTGACCGTGAGAGCTTGTTATGGGCTAAGTTGGGACCCCCCTGCAGGGATTGATCTTTCGAAAGTCGTGCCCGCGGTTATGGGCAGATGGGAATTTGTTAATGTCCGGTTGTAGATTACTTGAACTAAACTTAATTAAAATAAATCAACCGTGTGTGTTACCGTGATGGCCCCTTCTCGGCGGAGTCCGGGAAGTGGACACGGTGTTGGAGTTATGCTTGCGCAGGATGTTCCTTTAGCTTCTCGCTTGTGCTTCGCCTTCTCTTCTCGCTCTCTTTTGCGTATAAGTTAGCCACCATATATGCTAGTCGCTTGCTGCAGCTCCACTTATATTGCCGTACCTGTCCTATAAGCTTAAATAGTCTTGATCGCGTGGGTGTGAGATTGCTGAGTCCCTGTGGCTCACAGATACTACAACTCAGATGCAGGTCCAGGTGTTTCCGCTCCAGTTGACGATTACGAGCTCAAGTGGGAGTTCGACGAGGACTCTTAGCGATACTACGTGTCTTTTCCGGATGATCAATAGTGGTGCCTAGTTGGGGTTATCGATTCAGGGCCTTGTCGCATGTTGGGGGTATTTTCTATTTTGGCACCGTAGTCGGGCCATGAGTGATTTGTTTGATGGATGTTATTTATGTACTCTGATGTGACGTGGCGAGTGTAAGCCAACTATGTTATCTCCCCCTTTTATTATGTATTACATGGGATGTGTAACGATTTCCCGACTTGCGACATTGCTTTCAATGTGGTTATGCCTCTAAGTCGTGCCTCGACACGTGGGAGATATAGCCGCATCGAGGGCGTTACAAGTTGGTAATCAGAGCCTTCCCCGACCTTAGGAGGCCCCATTGCTTGATCGTTTTTTTAGCAGCCGAGTTGTGTCTAGAAAAAATGTTTTGAGTCCTTAGGAATTATATATCGGAGAGCTTAGGAATTCTTTTTACTTACCAGTCTCCTCATCGCTCTGGTAAGGCATCCTGACGTAGAGTTTTGACTCTTCTCTTCTCAAATTTCACTAAATTTTTTTTTAGGATCACGCGAGTATCTTGGTTTTGTTCCGATGGTTTTGTGACGAGAACATTGTTCTTGGTGCCTCCTGTCTTTAGGGCTTGTGGCAGTGTCCCGGGGAGTTGAGCTCCGAGGTGTTGTCGTCACAATTTTATCGTTGCAATTCTGGTATACTTGAGATATGTGCGCGACATCGGAAATCTCTTTTATGCAGTTCGTTGGTGAGATAACCTCGACGCCACCCAGTACTGGGGCGGGAGTTTGGGAGTATCGCCATAACTTGTATAACGGATGCTTTTCGAAGGTTGAGGTAGATGGTTTCCGAAGTTTTCTTGGTTATGTGTTGAAGGATGGATACAGCAGGATGTAGGATTTGCTAGTTTGGGTGAGATATTATGCTTCCCCTGTATCCCCAACACCTGATTGCATAACCGGAAAGGTTCGGGAGTTTCATAGGTGGGAATTCTAGTAGCTCTAGTTCTTCTTCCACGGATATTGGTTTGAGATTGGGATTTCTTACCGATTATTCGTTCTTGATCCGTACCTTGTTGAATTATTTCTCTACCTTAATTCTACGTGGCTTCTCAATGTATGGATATGTGACCATTTGAAGAGGAATGCATTCGTTCATTTTGTTCGGATGTGAAGACTATATGTTGCAATTTTCATTTCGTTGGATTCAGCTTCTATATTGTTGTCTATCAATGTGCTAATGGTGGTCAACCTCTTCAGGATGGCTCCTCCAACGCGCACGACTCCGAATCCTGATCCGCCTCCACCTCCGCTTCCTCCGGAAGCATGGCAAGCTGTGATGGCCGCTACTAATGCAAATACACAGTTGATCATGCAAATTCTCCAAGAGCGCAATCAAGGCAGTCAAGGGAATCAAGGCCATAATCAGCACCACTTTGCTACTCTGAACCAGTTCCTCACAAATAGTCCAAAGACGTTCAGCAATTGTGTTGAGGCTACCGATGCTGACGATTGGCTAGTGGATCTGGGCAAGCATTTTGAATGCAGCAACGTCAGGCCTGAAGATTTCATCAAGTTCGCTTCTTTCCAGCTCAAAGATCAGGCTGCAGAGTGGTTTCAGCAGTACAAGGATTCCAGAGGTGGACGTGTTATCACTTGGGACGATTTCCGTCAAGATTTCCGCGCTCATCACATTCCTCAAAGTGTGGTTGAAAGTAAGCGTCAGGAATTCCGCAATCTGAAGCAAGGCTCTTTGTCTGTCTATGACTACAACAAGTTGTTCCAGAAGCTCGCTCGTTTTGCCAAGCAGGATGTTCCTGATGAGAAGAGCATGATCTATCAGTTCAGGGGTGGTCTTCGTGAGGAAATTCAGCTCGCTCTTGTCCTCTTTGAGCCGTTGAGATACGATGAGTTCTACAACATGGCACTGAAACAAGAGGCTGCTCAGTTGAGGTGTGATGCTTCCAGGAAGCGTGCCAGAGATGTTACTCCGTCTTCCTCTACTCAAGTGGTCAAGCAGCAGAAGTATTGGCTTCCTCCTCCTCCGTTCCGTCAGCCGTATCAGCAGAAGAGCAAAGGTGGCAGTGGTTTCTCCCACCCACCCAACCCAGGCTTTCAGAACAAGTCTTCGTCTCAAGCGCCAAGACCGAGTGCTCCGTATCACCGTCCGCTTTCAGAGGTCACGTGCAACAAGTGCCAACAGAAGGGTCACTATGCCAACAAGTGTACCAACCAGAGGCGTCTTCCTCCTCCTCCTCCTGTCAGATCGGCAAGTACAGCTGTGGTCAAGCACAACCCCAAGCATGCCAAGGTCAATATGGTCAATGCAGCTCAGGCAGAGGATTCTTCAGATGTGATCATGGGTAACCTTCCTGTTAATGATATTCCTGCAAAAGTTCTTTTTGACACTGGTGCATCGCATTGTTTCATCTCGAGACCTTTTGCTTCCAAGCATGATTTTGCTACTCAAATGTTGCCGAGATCGTTGTCTATTGACTCTCCGGCCAGCCTCTTGACATCTCGAGTGTGTGTTCTGGATGTTACAATCACTTTGGGCGACTGCAAGTTTCTCTCTTCTCCGGTGGTTCTTGGCAATTCTGACATTGATCTTATTCTTGGGATGGACTGGCTCTCTAAGCATAAATCTCAGCTTGATTGTGCAGCCAGGCAGATTCAACTGACTCATTCGTCTGAGGATGTAATTGTCTTTGCTGCTCGGGATAATACCATCCGGTTGTTTTCTCTCAATGAGAAGGGTGAATTGGATGCCAGCTCTCAAATTCCTATCGTTTGTGAGTATCAAGACGTTTTTCCAGAAGAACTTCCAGGGATGCCTCCAAACCGGCCGGTTGAATTTGTTATTGAACTTGAGCCCGGTATGGAACCTGTGTGCAAACGTCCCTACAAGCTCGGCCCCGAAGAGTTGAAGGAGTTGAAGAAACAACTCGATGAGCAAGAAAGATTGGGTCTCATCCGGCCTAGTACTTCTCCGTGGGGTTGTGGTGTTCTTTTTGTGAAGAATAAGGATGGATCGAGTCGACTTTGTGTTGATTACCGTCCAGTGAACAAGAAGACCATCAAGAACAAATACCCACTTCCCAACATCATTAAGCTGTTCGGACAACTCAAGGGTGCTCAAGTATTCTCCAAGCTTGATCTCCGTATGGGTTATCATCAGATTCGTATTCGTGAGCAAGATATTCCCAAGACGGCGTTCAGAACAAGCTTTGGTTCATATGAATACACCGTCATGTCTTTTGGCCTCGCCAACGCTCCTCCGGCGTTCTCTCGCATGATGAACTTCATCTTCAGCCCCTACACCAATGACTTCGTTTTGGTCTATCTCGACGACATTCTGGTTTTCTCCAAGAACAAGGAAGATCATGCCAAGCACTTGCGTTTGGTTCTTGACAAGCTCAGGGAACATCAGTTCTACGCCAAGTTCTCCAAGTGTGAATTTTGGCTCGATGAAGTTC
This sequence comes from Triticum aestivum, assembly GCF_018294505.1. Classification (NCBI taxonomy): domain Eukaryota; kingdom Viridiplantae; phylum Streptophyta; class Magnoliopsida; order Poales; family Poaceae; genus Triticum; species Triticum aestivum. Next base: position 285,727,818 of record NC_057812.1, on the reverse strand, counting down.
TTTATCTTGGTCATATCATCTCTGCCAAGGGCATTTCCGTGAATCCTGAGAAGGTGTCCGCAATTGTGAATTGGGAACCTCCTCAGAACGTGAAGCAACTCCGCAGTTTCCTCGGTCTCACAAGCTATTGCAGAAGATTCGTTGAAAACTTTTCTAAGATCGCCAAGCCTCTCTCAAATCTTCTTCAGAAGCACGTCAAGTACGTTTGGTCTCCGGAGTGTGATATTGCTTTCAACACTTTGAAAGAGAAGTTGATCACTGCTCCAGTTCTGACTCCGCCTGATGAAACCAAGCCGTACGAGGTCTTTTGTGATGCCTCTCTCCAAGGTCTCGGTGCTGTACTGATGCAAGAGAAGAAAGTTGTCGCTTATACCTCTCGCCAGTTGAAGCCTAATGAGAAGAACTACCCCACTCATGATCTCGAGTTGGCGGCAGTGGTGCATGCTCTTTTGACTTGGAGACATCTTCTATTGGGAAGGAAAGTGGATATTTTCACTGATCACAAGAGTCTCAAGTACATCTTCACTCAGCCTAATCTCAACCTCAGGCAGACTCGATGGGTCGAGATGATTCAAGAGTACAATCCGAGTATTGAGTATACTCCAGGCAAGGCCAATGTGATTGCTGACGCTTTGAGCAGGAAAGCATATTGCAACAGTCTGATTCTTAAGCCTTATCAACCCGAGCTTTGTGAAGCTTTCTGCAAATTTAATCTGCAAATTGTTCCTCAAGGTTTCCTCTCCAACCTTCAAGTCTCTCCTACCTTAGAAGACCAGATTCGCCAAGCCCAGCTTCTTGATGCTATGGTGAAAAAGGTGAAGATTGGTATTGCAAAGAGTCAGTCCAAGTACAAGTGTTACCGACTTGATGACAAAGACACTCTCTTCTTCGAGGATCGAATTGTTGTGCCCAGAGGTGAACTTCGTAAGGTGATCATGAAAGAGGCTCACAACTCTCTCCTCTCCATCCACCCTGGTAGTACGAAGATGTATCAGGATCTCAAGCAAACTCATTGGTGGACTCGAATGAAGCGCGAGATCGCTCAATTCGTGAATGAGTGTGATGTCTGCAGAAGAGTGAAGGCAGAACACCAAAGGCCAGCAGGTCTCCTCCAACCTCTTGCCATTCCAGAATGGAAGTTTGACCACATTGAAATGGACTTCGTGACTGGGTTTCCAAAGTCCAAGCGTGGCAATGATGCTATATTCGTCGTCATCGACAAGCTCACCAAAGTGGCTCACTTTCTGCCTATCAAAGAGTCAATCACTGCAGCTCAATTGGCGGAACTCTATACCTCTCGCATTGTCTCTCTGCACGGTATTCCTCAAGTGATATCTTCAGACCGTGGCAGCATCTTTACCTCCAAGTTTTGGGATTCTTTTCAGAAGGCCATGGGCACCAGTATCCGCTTCAGCACTGCTTTTCATCCTCAAACGAGCGGTCAAGTCGAGCGTGTCAACCAGATTCTCGAAGACATGCTCAGGGCTTGTGTGATTTCTTTCGGCATGAAGTGGGAGGACTGTCTTCCTTATGCTGAATTCTCATACAACAACAACTTTCAAGCAAGTTCGGGCAAGGCCCCCTTTGAAATTCTATATGGCAGGAAGTGTCGTACCCCTCTCAACTGGTCTGAAACCGGTGAACGTCAGCTGCTGGGTAATGACTTAATCACAGAAGCAGAAGAAATGTGCAAAGTCATTCGTGATAACCTCAAAGCAGCCCAATCCCGCCAGAAGAGCTACTATGATAGTAAGCACCGTGAATTGGCTTTCGAGATCGGAGATCATGTTTACCTCCGCGTCTCTCCCATGAAAGGTACTCGTCGCTTCGGTATCAAAGGGAAGCTTGCCCCTAGATACGTGGGACCTTTCAAGATTGTCAGCAAGAGAGGCGACCTCGCCTATCAACTCGAGCTTCCTTCAAACTTTGCAAATGTTCATGATGTGTTCCATGTCTCTCAGCTTCGAAAGTGCTTCAAGACTCCTGACCGCACCGTCAACTTCGAGGACATTGAGCTCCAAGAAGATCTCTCTTATCGTGAGCACCCAGTTGCTATTCTTGAAGAGACTGAACGCAAGACTCGCAACAAGTCAATCAAATTTCTCAAAGTTAAGTGGTCACACCATGCCGACCGTGAAGCTACCTAGGAACGCGAGGATCACCTCCGTTCTGAGTACCCGGAGTTCTTTCAGTCCTAGATCTCGGGACGAGATCTTTTCGTAGTGGTGGAGTGTTGTAACGCCCCAGATGTAACTTTCCCTATTTGTACTCCAACTCTTGCCGTTTCCGCTGTCAAGTTATATTTATTTCTCGGGTTCGGGTCTTTGTCTCCGTGTGTTGTTTTCGTTTTCATGCATCTCATATCATGTCATCTCGTGCATTGCATTTGCATACATGTTCATCTCATGCATTCGAGCATTTTCCCCGTTGTCCGTTTTGCATTCCGGCGCTTCGTTCTCCTCCGGTGGTCATTTCTAGCTTTCTTTCGTGTTTGGGAATTAAACATTTCCGGATTGGACCGAGACTTGCCAAGCGGCCTTGGTTTACTACCGGTAGACCACCTGTCAAGTTTCGTATCATTTGGACTTCGTTTGATACTCCAACGGTTAACCGAGGGACCGAAAAGGCCTCGTGAGTGTTGCAGCCCAACACCCCCCAAAATTGTCCCAAAACCCACCAAACTCTGCTCCATGTCCTAGAGCGTTCGATCACGATCGCGTGGGCGAAAACCGCACCTCATTTGGACTCTCCTAGCTCCACTTATGCCTATTTAAACACCCCCCATTTCGGATCTCGTCTTCCTCCCCGTCCTCCTCCAAAAAAAAACAGATCTCCTTCCTCCGCCGCCGACGGACGTGCCGGCCCGCGCCGGACAGCGTCCGCTCCACCCCGCCACCACTCAGCCGCCGCCACGTGGCCCGGGGGAC